>NC_091217.1:8510734-8535734 GCF_040958095.1 Procambarus clarkii | reverse complement strand
AAATATAAGGAGGGGGTTATCTTGAGGGTTATCTTGAGATGATTTCGGGGCTTTAGTGTCCCCGCGGCCCGGTCCTCGACCAGGCCTCCACCCCCAGGAAGCAGCCCGTGACAGCTGACTAACACCCAAGTACCTATTTTACTGCTAGGTAACAGGGGCATAGGGTGAAAGAAACTCTGTCCATTGTTTCTCGCCGGCGCCTGGGATCGAACCAAGGACCACAGGATATCAAGTCCAGCGTGCTGTCCGCTCGGCCGACCGAGGGAGGGGGGGAGGGTTGTAGAATTTAAAATGCTCGTCAATAACGCCACCTTTGTGCTCTGGTCGCTTTTGAATTATCCCACGGCGAGTGTCGTCCTGCTGGCAAGATTTATTGTTGGTCTAAGACGGCGACTTTACCTTAGTTGGGAAACTCAAGCCTGGAGCATGGACGACCACTTCAGGTTAACCGATACTGAAGGAAAGCCTTTAAGTGGGCTTATGGGGACTTTCAGCCAAGGCTTTCGAAGGAGCTTCATATATGATCACAAGATAATGAATATATGAATATTGTGAATATATATTGTTACGGTTGTCTGAAAATATTTAAGCGTGAGGAAGTATTGGACAGCTTGTAATTCTAAGTGGAATTTCCCCCAAGATCTTTAAGCCATAGAATATTTTTATGAAATGGGTATAATTTATATTTTATTCATAGTAATGGGCGTCGCAAGCTATAACAATAGTGTAGCTTATCAGATGACTGTGGACGATGTCAAAAGTCCCTCGCGACCACCTCCAGCATTCCTACTGTCGCCACAACTGTTCACCTGAGACAGTCAAGCCAGTCAAACCCCGCTTGTAACTGCTACCACCACCACACGCTCGTAGCAATCGCCTCTAACGTTATTTCAGTGACTAGCATCACAGTAACGAGAGATCGTGACAGTGATGGTAGCGGCGACAGTTACGTTCATGACTAAAAATACTAGGGTACGTGTTCGGTGATGTTCCCTAGCCTTTACCACAACAATGCTATGCAACCACACCAACCACTACTTGTACACGTAACATTCCTTACAATAAGACGAACCCCAGGGGCTTGAGCCTTCACAGGTTATAAACAAACTGATTTCTGATTAATTAATGATGAAATCTCAACCTCTTGAGGCGTAACCTTGCCTTGTCAGTGGCTTGGTCACCTAAACACTAGCTTCTTGCAACTAAGTATAGCCCCCGTGATACAGAATGGGACTACTACCAGCCCTATAAAGGCTTTGAAAATACTGCAGGTATGCAGGCGATGAGTCACAATAACGTGTCTGAAGAATGTTGACCAGCCCCCACACTAGAAAGTGAAGGGACGACAACGTTTCGGACCATCCTGGACCATTACCAAGTTACAATCTAGATACCCATACCAAGAATAGTAGTTTTTGTTCAATAATATACCCAAAGTGATTTGTGCTCTTTTATTTTTTAGGAAAGGGGAAGCGGCGACAGAGTGCACAGAAAGCAAACGACTTACAAATGACTCGTCCAGCTACAGACGGCCTACCTGAACACCATGGTTGACGAGACGCTTAGCACAGCTTACCTGAAAAGAAAAGGAAACATTAGTAATTTTAGTGTTATTATCTATTTTAATCACGAATTAGTCTAGTCTATTATGAGCTGCTCATAAATTAATTTTATAATTGTTTTCCCATACACGCCCGCTCATATTAGCGATATATCTCGTATATGAGGTGGATGGATATGGTCTCTCGAGGAGAAGCCCGATGCGTGTCGTTTTCTTCAGAGAGGATATCAGATCGCGTCTGCAATTCTGTGTCCAGTATTAGCTTCCAATATTCAAGTATCTGGAATTTATTATTGCGGAAAATCAATCTTTTCGGTGCCATTAGATGACTGGCTACCCAGGTCTCCCACCAAGGTCATTTTCATGCCAATTTTGGTATCGTTCGAAAAGAACGGTACAACGTTTACGTATTTTTCTAAACACAAAGTCAAGAGCAATGGTACACCGACATTTTTGTGGCCGGTTTAGTCAGAAAATTTAACAATCGTATCCAATATGTAGTATACAGTATGACCTTGAACGATCTCAGACGGCTGGGTTATAATTATGCAACATCATTTGTAGCAATATGGAAGTTAAATCTTCAGAAAGAAGAAAATTAAGAAAAATTCTGAGAATGAGTAGGTGAAATTACATATGAGCCAGTACACTTGAAGAAAATATATCGAGCAATTGGAGTAACCATTATCTGTCATATACCTAGCATATGGTATGATTTTAAGAGATTCCATTTGTATACATATATCTAGAACATTCAGGGGAGGAATTTTTTCAATAATATCTAACTTATACCACAGACCTTCAATTTTGTGTATGTTATCCTTTCGAGGATGATACCTAATACATATAGCAAGCTGCCAATACGTCACTAAGGGTCATTCACACCCACACACAACACGATCATTGCTGTCACACCTAGTCCACGCTCTCGCACCACACGGGGTTTAGTTTAGTTCATTTATTATGCACCCCATACCCATCTTGTGGGCGGTAGTGGAAAGGGTTACAGAGGCACATAATGGGCTCAGGGACTGAACCCCACAATTCATTTAGCTAAGCAAGTTACAATCTTGATGAGCTAGTTACAAAATTCAATATAAGTCATCACATCAACAATGGGTTCGAGATCGACCTCAAGTACAGGTTCTAAATTAAGCAACTGACATATGTGGAGAGCTAGTGTCAAAATTTATATGTTTGTCCTGCACACCGCCCCCCATCCAGTGGGCAGCGGTGGATAGGTTACACGGGGTGATCAATAAAACCCTAATGTTTTCAACACTTGTCTTGCTCTCGCACAATAACGAGGGGCTTTACACAGTGTGCAGACCAAGCTACAAGATGGAATGTGGAAGGGAATGCTAGAGTATAAAATGTGGCAAGTGGCAAGTTATAAAACTCGAGCGCCGAATAGACTAACATTTATCTATTCTCTGGGTAAAGTTTACAAGATCTGCATTACGAGCCACACTTCATTGCCCTCCGAGTCCTTGAAGCATGAGAAAGGCAGTATCCCGTGGGGAAGGTGCACGGTGCCAATATTTCCACCAATGACCGTTCCCACTAGGACTTTACTAGAACTACATAAACTACATAACAGAACTACATAACTAGAACTACACAACTGTAAGAAGTTGCACACTACTTCCAATTCCCACTGAGGAACTAAACCAACGAAGGAGCTAAAGTGATGATGCCCCTCTCCAATTTTCACGGCAACGTCAGCCGTAGATCCCAACACACACAGGGAGGCATTAGTCTGTTGAAAACACATTCTTTGATGCCGAACTTCCAAACTTTCTGAACATTGTAATAAGCCCAAAGTCCTCCATAACGAGGGGGCCAGATGAAAAGGGGGAATTGCCTAGCGAATAATAGGTGTTCGCCATCTTAGCCGCTTTATGTAGAGCACGCAGGGTATCATTAGAAAGAGGCAACAAAGAACACTACCAAACTATGAAAACTTCGTTAATGCGAGCAAGTCAGACCAGATGTAAAGCAATTCGATATTTTGTCTATACTTTCCATTCGTTAAATATACAACCTTACTCCAAAGTATCTTCACATACATTTACCTGACAAGGAAATTTCCAGTCTACGGGAGATGAAATTAAAGTACAGTATCTACGTAAACAGAACTATGGTAAACATTTCAGATAAATTGACAATGTAACAGCAGCATGACTACGGTCTGTTCCAGCAATGCAGTATATCAATCCACTAATAAATACGAACTCGCTAATACATTACCTTATTACCTACAAAGATCTTAAAATATAAAATATTATACAATAGTCCTATTTACCACATGATGGTATAAGAGGTGTGTAGTACCCAGATACAAACCTCTACGGGATAGGATACTGAATTCACAGAGTAGACATGCGCTATAGTCAATGCTACATACATACAAATC
The DNA here is from genome assembly GCF_040958095.1 of Procambarus clarkii. Classification (NCBI taxonomy): domain Eukaryota; kingdom Metazoa; phylum Arthropoda; class Malacostraca; order Decapoda; family Cambaridae; genus Procambarus; species Procambarus clarkii. Next base: position 8,531,757 of record NC_091217.1, on the reverse strand, counting down.
TTGCTATTTAGGTACCATGGTACAAAATGTGTTCAAGACCTTACAGTACATAACAATGCTCTTACAGCTATCCAACAACTGGCATAATGGGAGCGCACTAAATGAAATCAGATCTTTCACTCACAGCCCCATAAAAGAAAAAAAAAAATATGAGAATTCACATTTATAAATACGATTTCTACAAATACAAATGTTTTGGCCTAATCCTTCATAAAACATACTGTAATCACCTGCAGTTTAATATATGACCTAATGAACGATGTACCGCACAGTCAATTTAAATATAACTTTGATCCTAATTTAGTTAAACTACATGTAGAATAGTACGCATGAACTGAAATGTAAATCATTCAATATACGCATGTGTTTTATTTACATGGTGCTTTAGGCAAAAAATAAGCAGAAATTTACAATCGAACAATAAGACCTCAGGGACGGAAAGTCTACCCAGCCCATCAAAGGCAACACACCTGGGGTGTTGCTATGGTTACGCAACATGGCATTAGCCCAAGGGAAGGTGAACAATTAAACGAGATTTACTCAATATCAATACCAAGTTATAAAGGTATTCCAAGCCCATATTACGGTTGCTGCAAATGACCAGGTGTAATGATGTAGTGTGCAGTAATGTTAAGTCCACAGAGGGAGATCTAGTGAGGGTTGTGCCAAATAGCTTGCAGACGAAAATGATGAGAAAAACATTGATTGTTTTTAAAACGGCAAGTTATGGGTCCGCTGGTAGGTTAGGAGGGCAGGAAGTTCTTTGAAAGATTTCAAAAAGTCATGAAACCCGTTAATTGAAAGTTTCCTAACCTAACCGAGTAAGCCGGAGGACTCAAAACAGAAAACGGGTCAGTACATCACTTCCGTGAGCCGATTTTACTGCAAATTACGCCATAGCGCGCATGCGAACGAAAAGCGGCGTTATTTTATGAGGACGGGTTACACAGACATATTTACACGTGTCCTAGACGAGCGGAATAGAAGGAATGACCGTTATTTACAGTACAATATAATTACAACAAGCAATTCTAAAAGGTAACATACTAAAGGTAACAACATGCTAACCAGTGAAATTCAAGACTGCCACTAATAAATAATTCCCAGCAATAAAACTTTTGCGGATAATTTACATAAAATACTTTTTCAATGGTAAATTTTGTACTGTTCTTTGAAAAAGAACTATGCTGCAGAGCCTCTATTGGTACACTTTGCAACAAACTACGAGCATCATTACTTTGGCAACATAGTATGTGCAGAAACTTCCGATGCAGCTACATTTTACCAGGTTTAGAAATTGCTCAACGTCACTTCCCCCACACCTTCAGATTTTCTGCAATTCTAAACATCTGTCCAATATGATCACATAATGGACAGATATGGCTAGTAGCTACAGTAACTACACCTACATAAATAAGTAGAGGCACCACGTAGCATAAATCAAAGTTACAAACTATCCAGATACCCCACACCCGCACACAAGTTTGGAACAAAGAAACAAAATTAGTGATGACCAGAAGATATTCTTACAGGGATACACCTAATTATTTTAAATAAATAAAACAGGAGACGGTACGGTTATTAAATGATTGTGGAAGAAAGCACATTCAAAGTGCCGAGGGCCGCGAGCAGTGGCGGCAGCATCACCGGTGGGTGGAGTTATCCCATCTTGGTGATGGGCGGGCGGGCGAGTGGATGGGAGGGTGGACGGGCAGGTGAGGGAGGGACACAGGGTGGGATAGCGGGGAGTGGCGGCAGAGTTCCGCGCAGGTTCCCACCACCGGTGAGAAGAGCCAGGCCCGCCACCGCCACAGCTACACACCCAAGTCCGCACCTATCTTTTACACACCACTTCACGCACAAACACAGGTAAATCCTGGGGGAAACGCCACGAGCACAGATGGCCGTGTGATAAGGTAGGTGTGAAGCAAAGGGTGGGGCCTCAACGACCAGGTTCTCACACAGTGTTTACACCACAACTCGTGACGGTGGCGCCAGCTGCTCGGGCGGCCGGCCACGTTGCCACCACCACCACCTTCTCCCGTCCCCACACTCACACCCAAAACACCTAGATACACCCAACTAGCGCCGCCATCATATCTACGCAACCAGAAGAGAAGGAGGGTCCAGCACTGCACCGAAGAATTGAGCAAGAAGCAGGAGCCAAGCGACAGAAACAACCCAAGCCGGCTACTAGAGACCCCGGCTCCCGGCAGCCAAACAGTGGGGGCGAGAACTAGCGATGGCGGCGGCGCTGTAGTAGTTTACTATTATTATTGTGGGGGCAAGAGCAGGGTGCTACCCTCCACTGTGCAGCAAGCAGCATCAGTGGCAGTACATAGGTGCGGTGGCAGTGGAGGAGTATGTGCTAGTGGTGCTAGTGGCGGTGGCAGTTACCTGTTAGCCATGCTGCCGTTGAGCGCAAACTCCCGCATCACCTGTGCGTCTTGCACTGTCAATCAATACACGGCTGCTGCGCTGCCAAACGCACGATGACGTCCGATAGACACCCTTAACACAAACAAATCCTAACTTGCTCCTTGTGCAATATAGAGGACCGCAGGTTTCAAGCGGGAAGCGCAGCGTTCCACGGAGAGGACAAACACACTAGCCAGCACTGTAGCCTCAGCGGGTGTCATCGTACCCCAGCCACGTCCACGTGCACCACCATAACGCTAGTCACACTGCCGCCACTGCTGCACACCTCTCGGCAAAATAATAGTCACGGCGCTCAGTCCCCGTGCCGAACGCGGGATTCTTGAACTTCCAATATTATCGACAGAGTTACTAGTAACTCCTGTAGGCATATATTCTTGCTTCTAACTGACGAACTTTATGAAAATATGATGTTTACTTATGAAACGACTTAATAAAATGGGCATTAATTTCTATAAATCAGATTCTATGCACTGGGGACCTGAAAACTGCCTTTGCAACTGCCCTACCGGGATAACCAGGCATAAGTTCAAACTATATACAACAGATTTTTTTACAAGTAAGCTCTTCATCCAATTTCCTGCATATTGACAGCGTTTTTCTACGGATATTACTGCTTACCGATTGCTTCAAAACAGCGTTACCTGGAGTGTACACCATTGTCTATACTGTATTTCACACTATTTATTACAAGAAAATACAGGCGTGTAACACTTAAAACTGAAGGTGCCTTCTAAGTTATTAAACGCTGTTATCTTGAGGGGAACGGATCCTACAATGGCCAATGTCCATATGCAAATTATACAAGGTAAAAACTTGTCAAAAGTATGCAAAAATCGAGCAGGAACGCATTCGATTTGTCTAATGTCACAAATGGCTTCCATTAAAGCCAGGTCTGGGTTCGATACGTGCTTACATGCTCTGTGTAAATATTTACATAATTTAATTTATAAAACGCTTTCAACATTATACAACTTTTCCTATCACTGCGACTGAACATTAAGCTACTGAAACCACCTCCCCCTCCACTAACTTTCACTTTATAATGTGATGGTGTTCCTAAGATAAAACCCTGAGCAATCTACTTTGGATGAACTGGGCTGTTGGTTTGTAATTGGACGAAACACTGAATATTTTGAGGGGGAGGGAGGTGTGATGTGATTTATATCCCATACTTTTCAATGGGGCTAATGTTAAATATTAGGCCAAGCCTCTTTAGGGATTATTTCCATGTGTAGACTTAAAACTAGTTCCTCTAACGTTTTCCAAATATAATTGATGATGCGGTTCCAATAATTTAGATATTTGATTTAATGGTTTTGGTTAGTAAAATGTTCTGCACGTTCACCGGGTGACTTCAACATCCTGCCTTTTATGGACTTGTGCCTTGTCTATTCTTAAAATGCATAATGATTGGTTTGGTATCTCTTGTTTGAAAGGATTGTTGTAGGCTTTTCTTTGCAAGTTTGGCTGGATTTTAGGTTTAAGTTGTCAAGTGACATTTACGACCTATTGTGACCTAGCACAGTAGTTGAAACTAACCTCACTGTTCTTCACAGTGGACCTCTTCAATGGATATGTTTACTGGCTCTGACATAAACACAATGTCTACTTTTGTTCTGGGAATATCTTACGTTATCTGGGAGGATATTGCAGTCTTTTTTTTTTTTAGTAGAAACCAAACAGAATATGGCATGAGAAAAAGGAATACTGGGGCCAGTACAGTATCCTGGGACTTCTCATAGTGGACGATCCCAATTATACTTTGTCGGTTATCGAATCTTTTTGGTTATGTTCCTTATTATTGTTAAGGAAATGAGAACGACACGATGATACAGCCAGTAGAGAGGGGGAGACAGAACAAGTAGAAAGGGGGAGATAATAGAACAACGATGATTGACGAGAAAGCAAGAGGCGGCTACAGAAGATGGGAGAATGGTAGTAGTAGTAGTAGGGGTTAAGAGCATAAAAGTGAGCATGGTAGGATACAATCAAGGGTGATGGGATAAACCCAACACAAAGCCCAGGAATTCCTCAAATCTTGGCTATGTTTAGTTGGTGAGACACCAGTCACCGACCAGCCAGCCCTTAACATTTATGCACCTACAATTTTTATATCTACTCCAGCGTCCAACCCGAAATGATTGAGAAATTGAAGAACAAATTCAGACAAACGCACTTTAAATTAGAAGCTCGACAAGTCGTTAAACCAGGCCTGCAAACCAGAGCTTCCCACCACCACAAACTGCTCTCCTCCCGCACCAACAACGCCCACATAACTTCCTCTTAATTAAATCTGCTCCCCTTCCCACTTCACCAAACTTCAGAAAAGAAGAGTTAATTTGGAAGGAACTTTTACGTCCCACCTCTACAATATTTCTTAACTTGATAATACAGCGACCTTCATGGTGCAGGAAGTCGCGCTCAACTTTTACTGCCGCTACCACAATATCTTTTCTCAACCCCAGAACCACACACTATCGGCACGCTCACCCGCCAACCACAATTTTTCTGAAGCATACAATCATGTTTATATGACAACACCCCCCTCTTCCCCCTCCCCCGCTCTCCCTTCCCCAACCCAATCCCTCTTCCTCAGGAGAGGGGGTTCATAAGCCACACTCGACTGCACTCAGAATGTTGGTTCTCTCCTCCATTTAAAAATAAAATGAAAAAGTGGAGGTGGAAGGAGGGGGGGGGGTTGTGTTAAATAGGGTCATAGGTCCCCTCAGCACTCAATAAGTACACGATACACAATGCTGTGCTCTACATTTGACGATGCATATCAATTTGGTAAGGGTCTGTTGTATTAACTGCTCATCTTTAAATATTTTGGTAGTTTTCAACAGTTTTTTATCTATATGTATAGATAATACTGTATATACAAGAACGTATACATGTGACGGAGTTGGGAGATGAATGTGGAGATGGTGAGTGTGGGGGGAGAGACTTGTGTGACAAATTCTGCCTAATCGACTCATCCCATCCCGAGTTAAAACCCTGGTGGTGTTCCGACCATGTAGCAGCTCCTAAAACTCAACCCTCCAGGAGCTGTCCAGCCAAGCTTCCACTTCTCATCGATGCCTGGTATGACACCATCTCAATCCGCTGACGATTTTTCTGGCCGAGACACCACCGAAGGAGACGCCGCAAGCACCTTACTCATCATCATACATCACTTAATGCCAATACCCACCACCATCTCGGCCCACAATGCCAGGCCACAGGAAGGCGAGGCTGCTTCCCCAACACACTATATACCATCGCGGAATAAAGGTGCAAATCCCAACACACAGCTACGGACAACATCCATTCTTTCAAGCTTCCAAGGATTTGGAAGTAATATTCTGCTGTCTCATCTCTTAAGATTTTCCTCCTCTCGCCTCTTATTTTCTCCCTCAGTTTTTGTTTTCACAAACCTTTTTTTTTTTATTCCATTACCACAGTCCCCCCAATCTACTTACAGATCCCGTCCCCCTTCCATATCTTTCTTGACTTCCTTGTGTTCCTTACCTCGCTCGGTACCACCACCCACGTCTCTCTTATGGCCTATTGAAGACACCTAACAACCACCTATCAGAGAATATTTTAGCTTTCTCTACTGAAATAGGAGTCCAAGGCTCAGTCACGTTCACTCCCCGCCACGCCACACAGCTTACCTCGCACATCTGGTCAACGGGAAAATAATGAACGCTGCCAAAGCGGGTGCGACTCACATTTTATAAAAACATTTGCTTCCCGACTGATACAATAACTATCGTGTTTGGCCATATTATTGCGACAGAATTTCATCACACACAAAGCAAAGTTACCCAATAATTGCGTCAAGCTCTAGTCTTGTGGATACGTCGTTTGGGGCAAAGTCCAACAATATGAGGCAACTTCTTAACGAATTTCGTCAATACGGATATCATCTTGCATTTATCACAATCACACAAGTGATAAATATATAGCAGGGTAGTAACTGTTCCAGTTTAAAGTGATTAAAGATACAAATTTAACGTTAAATTACAAAATAAAAAAAAAGCCACATAAAGCTAAATGATATGATTAAAGAATTTCCAGAAATTTTACTCATATTTGTACCCTGCATTTGATTATGGAATCTAGTTGATTAGTTACATTGTGAACCTGGATTGTACCGGATTGGGGTTCCGAGTTCTTTTACTCCCCAATGTGCTAGCTTGGTCCAACAGGCTGTTGCATGGAAAGGCTCACACCCCCCCACATATGAACAACTCCACAAGGGCCGTGACGAGGATTCGAACCTAGGTCCAAGGTCATCCCAGACGCTGCCTTTATCGACTGGTAAAAAGAGTTGAAATCGAAGTTCTACTGAACTTACTGGATCCTGCAGTCTCTCCCCCCCCCCCCCATATCCACTACAGTCCTGTTGGTCAGGCACTTTTAACAACTATAATAATAATAATAATAATAACAATAATAATAATAATAATAATAATAATAATAATAATTCTTACAAGACATTTTTTAACGTCTACTTTTGTTCTGGGAGGATATTTAACCGTGGGCCTGTATGTTCACATACAGAGTTCTCTAGTTGTGTCTATGGCACCTCTACTCTTCACTACTACTATTCTGTATTTCCTTGCCAGTACGTTCACTCCAATATATGGTTGTTGTGCAAATTTGGGACCTAGTCATCCAGCATTTTCTATGTACATTATATTTGATACTTCTCTTGCTTCCTTTCTTAAAAGAACATTTTGCGAGCTTAAGAGACGATCCCAATAACTTAGGTGTTTTATCCCGTGTATGTTCTGTGTTCCCCCTATACTGATATAGCACTTTTCACCCACTTTTCATGCAGAGTATCCTGTAATTAAATCCCATCAACTACTTAGGGCAAAATGTACATTTTTATTGCACTACTTCAATCGCAGCAGGTACTATTACCATTTTTTTACCACTTTGTTATATTAAGCTGACAATGTCACACTACCTCTGACCTAACTTGTAGCCGTCTGCTACATGTAAGCTTACCAGTGCTCCTGCCTGTAAATAACAAGGCAGCCTCAGTTATAGATGAAGTCGTCTAGTGTGACCAGACAACGGAATCACGTTAAGAAGCCGTTTAAAGCAAACAATTTGAGACGTCACTTGGGAAAAGTGGTGCATGCGGAAGGTTCGTCCATCATCTAGCCATTTAGGAATTTATGAAAATAGAACGCTCCGAGAGGGAACATTTATGAGACTTTCAACTGTTTAAAGGGCTGCACAATGTCATAAGTTCTGCTTTTGCTTCTGCAAAAGCTCAAAGCTTTTCGGTGTTTGAATGTTTTGACATTTCTCCATCGGACCTACTGTAGTTACCGAGTTAGACAAAAATGCTGATTTTGCGGCTTCATCAGTGTCGTGAGTTTTGTTTATACGAGATAGTATGAGATATTTTGCAAGTATGAGAGAAGTTCCGATTTTTTGTTTTGTTTTGCAGCGAGTTATTTATTGATCTTCCATGAGGCTATAAATTTTAAGGCCTGATTGTTCCCAAACTACACTAAAAAAGAGCAGGCAAGAGAATAATTTACACTATGAAAATATTAGAGGAACGGATTCTAAATCTACACGTGGAAATTGCTTCACGTGAGACCAGGAGGCACGACAGGAAGTGCCAAATAACCCCCTCCCCCCGGTAGAAAAGCAGAGGTTCAATAGGAACTCTGCGACAATTCTATTAACAAGATTTTTCAACACTCCCCCTTTAAAAATTAGGAGCATACCTGGAGAGGGTTTCGGGAGTTCTTGAACTTTCACCCCTGCCTGGGGCCAAGCACAGTTAGTCGACCTCTCACGGTCTTCAAAAGATAAAACACCTCCAAAGGATAGCTGATCAATCATGCTGCGATTCATAACCACGACTTAGCAGCTGCATCTGGCCTAGTTGGCCAGACCCCCAACCAGAATGGCTGGTCAGAAACAGCGGGGACAATGATTCCAGGAACCAAGTCAAAGTAGGGATCACCCTAAGTGCATAAACCATGTCTGGTTTATGCGAACCTGTATCGTCTAGCCAACCTTGTAATTAAAATTCACTGCCCGCAAACTGTATGAACACATCTCCTTAAATCGCTGTTACTCCATTATAATCAACCTCGCCCCATTCCAGCGTTAACCCCTTAACCGTGCCTACACCCCAGCACCTGCGCTGAGTGATGGGCCCAGCTAAAGGTGTCAGTTTCATATGCCGCTCACTGATCACGCCTTAATTATCTTCTCCTTCCTCTCTTCCCATCCTGTCTGTTTCCATCGATTTACTCTCCTCCCTCAAAGCAATACTGGGCAATCATACCTATGAAGTTTAATCGTCTGTGATCCGCATTAAAAAAAAGTAACTGGTTTACATGTTGTCGATTTAGGTATTCTAATCTCGTGGTCCGAAATGGTTCTGGGCTTCCCTGGTGATTGCCCGATTGGCTTCTCTGGTGACTTACTGTTCTGGAGTTAATTGTGCCAGCCTGCAGGACTACGGTCCGTCACAAACCGGCAACTACAAGAAACTTCACAAGTAAAAGGCTTCATATGTTCCAGCCTGTGGAACCTGAACACAGGGTTGTTCCTGCCAGCAAAGGTATGAACGGAACACGTTCATACCTTTTCTGGTAGGAAGTAGCGTTACCGGTTGATACCTGCTTAAATTAATGGGGTTCTGCGAGTTGTTGTTCTCCCCAAGCCCGGCCCAGGGCCAGGACTTGTTAGAACTTGGTCCAATAAGCTGTTGCTGGTCTCAGGCTAGGTCCCAAAATTGCACAGTAGAATAACATACTGGAATAACATATTTCTTGAAGTGTACATGTGGGAGTGGGCGTACACTTCCTGAAGTGTACACGTGTGCGTACATGCGAATTCGTCAAGGAAGTGCGTACACTTCCTTGACCAATTCACAACTCCAGCAGCGGAGCTCCCTCAGTACAGTCTTACTTTGCCAATAATTCAGAACTTTTCCTATATACCGTGAGTAAACTGTAATTCAAGCCATGAACTGACACGCCAATTTGGCAACAAGAAGCGATAAATAATATAATTTTGGGGTGCTCAATGGTATATCGGCCGAGGCAAGTCTCCAAACTTTGGCCGTAAATTATTAATATCAAGACTGCCTGAAGATTAACCAGGGAGAGCCGAGCTAGAGTCGAAAGGGCAGAAAGAAGCGCGTCTAGCTGTGGTAGTGGCGAAGAATGTTAAGAAAGCGAAAGACGGAAATTAAGGTGAAGACTTCGGGACGCAAGAGATATTGTAGAAGGTGAGCACCAAAAAGTATAAACTAACAAGCATGGTTGACCACAGTGCTTCTCACAGAAGTTGGCAGCATCTAAAATAAACAGAATACCTAAAAGTGAGCCTTCAATTTCCTTCTCAGTGCCAGTACAAGAGGTAGTACAAGGGGACATCGGTGGAAGCTAGCTAACTATACACAGTTGATTCCAAGACTTTGAATAATTGTCTGTGTGCTTATATTGGGTATCGGCAAGTGGAATGCAATAAAAGACCTTGAAATCATTTTATTTTAACATCGAGAGGTAATATGAGCGCCCGGTAGAGAACACTGGGAGGCAGGAGGGGGAGGGGGGGGGTTGTTCACTTAGCAGTAATTTTGGGAGCTGGCTGTACACCTGACTGACGGGTCGTATGACAGAAAAACTAGTTGGGTAAAGGCTTAAGAACATAAGAACAAAGGCAACTGCAGAAGGCCTATTGGCCCACACGAGGCAGCTCCTATCTATAACCACCCAATCCCACTCGTATACATGTCCAACCCGCGCTTTAAACAATCTAGGGACCCCACCTCCACCACGTTACGCGGTAATTGGTTCCACAAATCAACAACCCTGTTACCGAACCAGTATTTACCAAAGTCTTTCCTAAATCTTCTGCTTCTGATTAGTGAGATTAGAAGGGACAGCGCAAAGCCTGCACCATACCCATGTGGAAAACAAAAAACTGTCCCCCTCCCACCTTATGCATGTGGCAGAATTATGAAAGGCCTAAGCCAATAGTACTATATCACTTTGAAGGGGTATTGAAGAAACGGTTGCCAACCATCTGGAACAGAACGAGTGACTTTTCTGAGACAGGAAAAAACGAAGCCGTCGTCGGTGCATTATGCACAGCTGTAGTGGCGGTAGATACGAGTGATATTGTGGAGCTCATTTATCCGTAAGAAACCATTAGATCCTCACAGACGATCATTGGTGCTGTGGTCTCGGTACCGAGTACATTTAGGGGTGATCCTGAAAGACATGGGTTCGAATCCTGGCCGGGTCAATTAGAGTTCTTAGTGACCTATGGCTTGCGTGTTCCTGCAGCTTTCTAATTACCAATCTTTAGGGAAAAAATTAATTAAGACTTTCACCAGACCTCTCGCAGCAAATGTCATTTTGTATACCATTTTCCACAGCTCACGGCAATTTAATTTTATCTTTTTCCCCCCTGCATTTTAAATTCAGGCCTCCCCCCTCCCTTGGGCCTCCTAGCCAACGTCAAGCTCGCGTAAACCTTAAGTACCTAGCACGGCCTCCACGCTAAAGTGCATCCGCCGAGTGTGAAGCACTGAATCCAAGAGGGCCATTTCCTGGAGGGTGGAGTTCGTATTTACCCAAGTGGGCATCAGGGGAATGCCAAGGGGCGCCTCTCTGCTCACGGTGTGGTACTATCGTGTAGGTCCAGCACCCAATTTCGCTCTTGCATCTTAACCCCATGATGCTCACATTGATTACTTTGATTCACAACAATGAGAATCATTTACTTTAGAGACAAGTGTACATTTGCGTATTTTGTTTATAATACAAAAAAGTAGCTAATTAAAAACCTACTTTTTAAACTGAAGTGCTAGGAACAAGAGCGTGGTGTGTGTATGAGGTCTAGATCACCCCACGAGACTAACTAGCTCATCCTCAACCACTATTCCCATCTTTGCCTCCGTCCCCTACACTTTATTTAATACAAACTTATTTTTCGTTACTAACATATATAACGCACAGTATACCTTTACAAGGAGGATGTTTAGGGCTGGTAGAAACTAGCAGCAGTAAGGGGAGCAGGCGGGCGCACGTGAATGCGTCACACACTCTGGAAGATGCCTTTGTTGGTGTTCCGGCAGAGCGAGCCTACAAAGCCTGCCCCGTGTGATGCCAGACAAAGGCAGGATAACCTGAGCCATGGTAAAACCGAGGTTAGCGTCCCCTCGCCCAGAGGCCCGAGTTGCTCACTCTCCCTATCTCGCCTCCCCCTCCCAACATCCGCCACCCTCCTACACAATCCTCTACCACTTCCCTGGCTACAAAAGTTTCATGAACAGGCCGCCGCCACACGCACGAGCTTGCATGGCAAAGTCAATGTACGAAAAGAACGGCTCTGGAATCCTCTTTCCAAATCGGGTAAATTAAAACTAGAAAACATTGTTCGAGAAATGGCTGTTTACGCTTTGACAGGGTTTAAAGTCCCAAGTCGCATTATTGATTCGGGACAAGGTTATTTAAGACAAGAAATTTGCAGCAGTGGATTAACCGGGGTTTAGTGTCTGGATGCCGTCATTCCGGCCCACTTGGTGGCCTTCGTCAGTAGACACCCAAGCCGTAAGTAATGATTTTGGGAAGGTTGTGTTGGGGCTGGAGGTCGTATCTCAACAGCCTCCATGAAAGTCAGAGCCCCCTGTGCACTACCTCTATCTTCGACATTACCTCAAGTGTTAATGATAAAATGATGAGTTCTGATAAAAGCGGGTTCTACACGTAAGATGCCTACTTATCATTCGATTTCTTTAGTCTCTAAATTCTGGTGTTGAATTTTTATCAATAAGTTGCTTTGAAACGTCGGTATTTGGGTAATATGGAAAATTTCGCTTGGTAAAGGCGACCTATTATTAAAAGCTTTCAGATCTTCAACACGTTAGGTATCTTGTCCGTTCGGAGCAACAAATCTATCTGGTATCGCAGCACCAAATCAATAAGTATGCAGTGCTGTATGAAGACAATTCACAACATATGCAGATCATTCACAGGCAACATCCAGAGATACCCAAGACAAAGATGGAGACCTCAGCAACAGGGGCGGTGCCATAAGAATAACCTTATTGAAAACAACTCTGGCTTTTAGCGGGATTAAATTACCTCTAGAAAATATTCAGGCAAGTCCCCCTACGATGGTTATGATGTACTGGAGGCAAAGATAAACAGTTGTCACCTGATGTTACTAACGTTAACGGTAATTATGCCTCATTAGGACTAAGGAACCTCATGTCTTGGAGCAAACTACAGACCCATAATCAATGCCTGTCACAATTTTAATGAACAAGTGGGAACAACAATTTATAATGGCGAGAGAGGTATTAAGAGATATTAATGTTACTTTATAATGTTATAAAGCAAGCCAAGTAAGCCAGCATGAAGGTCATGACTAATGATGCGTACAAGGTTTAAAAAGAAATCGGGAAAGTTCTAGCAAATGCCAGGGAGAATTGGGGCTTCCGTGTATTGAGGCACGAAGCCTCTGGCAACGTTAGAGGCCATCAACGACCCCACTATGAATAGCAAGCAGCGCGAGATCCCTTACCAGGAGAAACTGCTTCAAACAGTGCCTCCCCTCACCCCCCCCCCCAAAAAAAAAACTATATTCCCAGATGAGAGTGAAACAAGATTAAGCCACTCAACTTTCCACTTTCCCAACAAATTCCACCCCTACCATCCACTCTAGCCTTCCATCTATACCTGACACCATCAATATCAGCCAATAAGATTTACCTGGACTTCGCCACTGAGCCCTTGCAGCTACACACCTTTACAAGACAAGGCGATATACTTTCAATGGCAATATTGATGAATAAGTTACCTAAGAGGTGGCACGGGCATGAATATCCCGTAATTGGTAGCATTTTTTTTTGTTTGTGAATGTGATCTTTGGTCGATCAATGGCAATAACGCCTCCATATGATCATATGCGCCAAAAGTCGGAGAATTTAACATGGACACAAAAGAACCCGCCTCACCCCAGCTTCTAGACGCACAGGATACAAAATCCCCATTTACCACAGACTGCTAGTAGGCGACCAACGCACAAGGATCCTCGCATCTCACCCATGTAGGACAAATACAAAGCATATGACAGTAGAGGCACAGAAGAGTACGTAGATACTGAGGGTGCTGTGATGGAGGCAGGGAGTTACAGCATAGATATATAGAGGTTCTGTGGAGATCCGGGGGGAAGATAGGAGGATGGAGATACCCGTAGTGTCTACCTACCTTGTGTAGCTTCCGGGGATCAACAGCACCGCGGCCCGTCTAGTCGACCAGGCCTACCGGTTGGTTGTCTGGTCGACCACGGACGCGGCTGCTCGCACCTCGACTTACGAATCACAGCCTGGTTGATCAGGTATTTATTGGAGGTGATTGTAGAGTTTTCTTGAACACTGAGAGGCCGGCCAGTTATGATCCGTACGTGTGGCGGGAGTGTATCGTAAAGTCTTTAGTGTGAGGGAGAGGAGGTAGCGGAAGAACGGAAGTTGGTGCTTGTGAGCTAAGAATAAAAGTCGAGATATAAAGGGTATAGTGGGCAGGGGATGTGATAGGAATGGTGTGGTAGGGAGGCTACATGATGAAAGTACAAGCCTGACAGTCCGATCCTTATGACCATAAGCAGCTTAGGACCCACATGAAATACCAGTATTCGGTAATGCAAAGCTTTAAGCAGCTTTCAGAAGCCCCCAATCAAACACTGTTGACACATACAATCCTCACCAATGTTATCACGTGGTTGACAGTGGTAGCCAATTCATAATTATTAAATACAAACAACGGTAATATACGAGGAGTACAAATAGCACGAGATGCGAGACAGTAACACCGAGGGCTTACAGTGTCAAGCACAATAGATCATAACCGTGAAGTTACGACAGGTTCTCCTAGCGTCCTTCCGGGCGGAAATACTGAAAGTTTCGTGAGTAGGGAGAGAGGCTCCTTTTGACAGCTTTGTTTATGTCCTTTATCACAGGTATGATGGCCCGGATAACCATGTTATTTTTACCTCGATCCTCAAACCTATCTCAATCGTCAATGACACCCTAAAGGCCTTTATCATCCACCATATTTCATGCGCGCTGGGAACAGACAACACGTTCACTTACTTGCAGACATCTTCATTAAAGATATCTTTACTAAATCAAATGAACCAGAAACAGTGTTTAATGTCTAGTACACACACTGAAGCTAGCTATCGTCAATAATTGTTGGCCAACTTCAATAAAGTCTGCGTCAGCTGCAAACACACCACTCTCCTCAGCATCAAAACTTGTCCTTGTAACAAAACGAAACTTGTTTGCATGCCGCTTTGAACTAGGCGACCAACATTACGGCATCGCCATGACCAACCCAAGGCGGGAGGAACTTGGACCCAAGTGCCAAACATGGAACGAGACGGCCAGCAGTTCACCTACAAAAGCAAATGGAAGAGTGTGTACTGTCATATGCGGAGAAACACGAGACAAAGAGACCAACAGAGAAAGAGTTGATCATTGGCGAGGGGTAGAGAGTCAGGGGAGGAGAGCGAGGGGAGGGGAGAGGGGAGAAGAGCGAGGGGAGGCAGACAAAGGGACGACAGGTTGGGGACACGCGCTGCTGGGGTTGTGGCAACATCCACCAGGTGGGTCCACATGTCCTCTCTCTCACACCCATAATCCAAATTACACCATCACCACCCTTGCTACACCCACCCTCAACACCTACCGCATAGCCGCCGCCGTCACCCTCACTACACCACCCACGAGAGGATTGCCAGCAGCTGCGTTTACAGCCCATCCTCCTAAAATGAAAGTACTTATAGTAACCATTTCGTGGAAAGTACCACAATGTAGTAATGGAACGCCAGACAGTTGACTTTTATTATTGAATTTGTACAAGCCGGTACCTTTTATAACCGCAACAAGATCTAACCTAACCTCTCCTAGCAATCCATCACTACATCTTGTAACCAAGTGGTCGACAGTCCTAATAAGTACTATCATTTCAGGAGGTACAGTACTATCATGTCATTAAAAGTCTGCTTGGAAAAGTTTGTTCTGAGCACGGGGCCCAGCAAGCACCCCTGATGTTCTGAGCACGGGGCCGATTGATTGATTGATAAAGATTAAGCCACCCAAAAGGTGGCACGGGCATGAATAGCCCGTAAGTGGTGGCCCTTTTGAGCCATTACCAGTATCAAGAGCTGATACTGGAGATCTGTGGAGGTGCGACTGCACCCTGCGTGACGGGAGATGTCTCCCGTGAGCACGGGGCCCAGCAAGCACCCCTGATACTTGGACCCAACTCATTGTAACACGCACACCTCCCCCCTCCCCACTCCCCCAACGCCCGAAATCAAAATTGTATTAATTTTTAGTGTTGAAATTTTGCGTTGATGAATTTATCACCCTACCTACCTTGTGCTACATACAAGGTACCTACCTCCCTTAATTACATTTCATGTAGACGCTTACTGTGCTTTTCAGATTACAAACTACTTAATATAAAGGTTTCTTATGGCCAAAATTAACCGTCATCCTAATCTCATCCCATTTGTTGTTTGTTTGTTTACAATTTAGATCAATCCGTTTTGAATCAATATTCTACTTATGTACATTCCCGACATCTAAATAGAATCGATTGATTGATAAAGATTAAGCCACCCAAGAGGTGGCACGGGCATGAATAGCCCGTAAGTAAATATAATCTTGCTAAACCACCTGTTATAACGTCCAGCGTCACGTCACCTAGTGGTGGGTCGTCTCACTGTTCTCTTGTCAACTTGAACTCTGGCGCCGGCGTGCGCATTCTGGTGTAGGAATCACACCCTGGTTAGCCAGGTACTCTGTTCCCTCACTTCCATTATGACAGTTTGATGGTAGATATACAACAAATTAGGATACGCCTTCAATGATTTCAAGCAATTACATCCAGATTCCCTGTGCCCTCTTCAGCACGTGATAAAGCAGCCCAACCACTTTGACTTGACGGTAGAGCGACGGTCTACCGTCCAGGTCGGCGTTCAATTCCTGACAGTCCAAGTGGTTGAGCACCATTCCCTTCCCCCGTCCCATCGCAAATCCTTATCATGACCCCTTCCCAGTGCTATATAGTCGTAATGGCTTGGTGCTTTTCCTTGATAATTAAGTGAAATAAATGGTGTTCATAGCTACGCACATGGGCGTAGCGTACACATTCGTACTAATAGCAACAATAACTAAACCCTTGTACGTAGTTATGACACTTCCCCCCCCCCCCTCACTTGCCCAAAACAGCTGTGGGCAGCTGCACCCAGCCAGCCACCGGTCCGCAGGAGCCAGGCGGCCACCCAGTGGCAGGAGCAGCTCCAGGTGTGAGGTAGGTGCAGTATCGACCGTCGCCAGAGGTACAGTTCCCCCCCACGCACCATAAGAGAAGCCAATTAGGGCAGCAGCGGCAGACTACTCTACCCTCGGGTCATCACCTACACAATTTAGCCAGCTTATATTTTAATGTCATTTTTTCCCTACTTGGGCAACCTTACAATGAAATAAACAAAGATCAAATAAATCAAGTTAACAATTGGAGTAATCACTCCGTAAAATTGAGGACATTTGATGATAAAAGCTGCATGTTAACTGCTACAGTCATTACCTTTATTACAGATTAACGCCAACAATGTTGTCTGAAGCGAAAGTCGAGGTGAACCAGACGTTACACATAGGAACAATGGCTGATCGAGGACCGGTGTGTCCACTAGCATTACACAACCCTCTCAGTGTGACCCCAAGAAGCTTATTCACCTTTGTTGTCTCCAATGAATCCAGATTCAGTTCGTTCAATCCGCCTTTGGATTGAGCGAAAAGTATTACACATTTATCGAGTTTTATATACAAATACAAAAGTATTTGTATTTGCAAAAATAAAGTAGCATTTCGATTTAGAAAGTTGCACTATGAATTGCCAAATTTTTAATTTATATTTCAAACTCCAGAAACCCGGTACCAGACGCTCTTCCATACCACACTGACCCACATCTTTACCCCCCCCCCCCCCCCCAGCACAAACACTAGAATGTAAGAGATGTTGCTTAACACTATCTATAGCTGAGTGGATAGAGCCTCTGCCTAACATACGTGAGGTCCGTGGTTCGAGTCTCCTAGAGCCCAGGTGAATGAAACCTTAGGATGTGCGTGTTGTTAAGCACTTACACCTTACCACCACACGTCATTGCTGCTTCTAAAACACACAATACCACCATGAAACTTTTTTTATAAAACACAAAACTACACTTGAAAAAGGGGCAGAGATAATTTACACAGATTTCGCAAACAACCACACAAGACCAGAAGGCATGGCAGACTATGCAGAATACCTCCGTTGAAAAGCAGAGGTGTAATAGGTACTCAGAGAGAAGTATCAACATCAGAGGCCCGAGACTGTTCAACACTCTTCCACTACACGTAAGGGACATAACTGGCCGATCCCTCACAGTGTTCAAGAGAACTGGATAAACACCTCCAAAGGATACCTCATCAACCAGGCAGTGATTTATACGTCAGGCTGCTGGTTGGCCAGAAAGACCCTGGCGACCAGGCCGAGGGGACGCTCAGCCCCGGAAATCATTAAGATAACCGAAAGGTGGTTGTCATCAAGAATATTATCTAAATTAAGAGGAATACAAACAAGATGTCTAGTTGAATAAACAAGATGTAGCCACTTTTAAATTTAGCGAAAATAAAATAAGGACATAAGTGGAAAGGCGAACAGTAATAAACTTTTATTACCTTCTCGTCACTCCAAAAGCAGATACGACAAAAACTAATGAAAGATTAGTTTTTCCACTACCTTTCCACTACAAACACGCACCCTGGCAATCTTTAAATAATACGTGTCGTCACTTACAAGCCACCAAACCAACAACAAATTTAAAGTGTACTATCTATTTTTGTGCAGACTAAAGCTATAGTAATGTGAGAATATAACTGAAACCCGGCCCCGGTCGAGTGCCATGTACCGAGGTACACAGCTACAGAGTAAAGGAACATGGCATCAGAGGGGGGAAACCTGATGACCCATATTTCCTTACAGCGTCTATAAGCGAGACCCTGGCGATCACGCACCAACTTTTACAACACGGGATATTTTAAGTAGGCCCGTTGGCATGCACCCACATGCGGCAGAGTCGTATTCGGCCCATCAACATATTTACTGCCTCATAAATAATCCCTACCACATGGCCGCTACTGTGAACAACTATACTGCTACCCAGTTAGCACAGTAATGGGCAGGCTAGCAAGAGCTCCGTCCCCGGCGAGCGATTCGAGATTCAAGTAGAGAATACATAGGCAGGTGAGGGAGACTATCTGCTAGGAAGAAAGAATGGAAGGAAAGATATGCGAGATTATCGAATTCATAGCTCAGAAATGTGCATATGCCTGAGTTCATACCACTCAAATGAGATGAATGCGAAACAGTAAACAAATGGTTCAATAGGCAATGCTGGGAAGACAGGATAGAACCAAAAAAGCAAGGGAAAGGTAGAGAACTTTCAAAACACACACACAGTCACAACAACCCACCCACACACGAGCCAGAAATAAGTACATCTGAGTTAGGAGGGAGACCGAGAGGCAATTTGAAAAGTCACTGCCGCAAAAGAATCCAACCAAAGCTGTAGCATCGCCATACAAGAAAAGCAAGAAAATGTTACGTATGCAAGGAACAACAGATTCTAAGATCCTTACAAAAGAATCAGTGTGGAAACCAAGCTTGCAATATAAAAAGTGCCCAGAAGAAACACTAGATGGCATAGTAGTCACCGTAATAAGGGTGTTAAAAAAAAACTCCCCCTAGAGCTCCTTCCACAAGCACCCTCTTACCCTCCACGTCTCCCCCTCTCCCCTCCCCTACCGCCAGGTCTCCCTCTTAGCAGTCAAAGCCGCCCAGCCACTCAACAGCACGAGCGCCTTGAGAGCAAACATGCCAAATCTGTCGCCGACTAACTGATGTAAAATATCTGTCAGCTGCGAGCAGCGGGGTCTAGCAACCTTATTGACCGGCTGCGGGGACATTGACCCTCTGAAGCACCCAAGATTATACAACCCCAGAGGTAAAAGGATGAGAGGTAAGAGATTATCTATCTTGGTTATCTTGAGATGATTTCGGGGCTTTCAGTGTCCCCGCGGCCCGGTCCTCGACCAGGCCTCCAACCCCAGGAAGCAGCCCGTGACAGCTGACTAACACCCAGGTACCTATTTTACTGCTAGGTAACAGGGGCATAGGGTGAAAGAAACTCTGCCCATTGTTTCTCGCCGGCGCTTGGGATCGAACCCAGGACCACAAGTCCAGTGTGCTGTCCGCTCGGCTCCCTAAATCGGCCTACCGGCTCTAAAATCTAGTGATAAAGCAACTAATGAGTGAAACAAACTGTGAACACACAGTTAGTGAACACACACTAACTGTGAACACACAGTCTCTACGTCCAGGGGGACGTACTGTCCGCTCGGCTCCCTAAATCGGCCTACCGGCTCTAAAATCTAGTGATAAAGCAACTAATGAGTGAAACAAACTGTGAACACACAGTTAGTGAACACACACTAACTGTGAACACACAGTCTCTACGTCCAGGGGGACGTAGAGACTACGCCTCAGGGTTATTTTGGACGTTCGGGAGTTATAGTAGAGCCTTCAGGGCCTGGGCAGGCAGTGTCCTTGACTGAGCAAAACGCAAGTTAGCTCCACAACCAGCCAGGGGAACGCCACGCCTCCTACACCTTTCATCCGCGTCTAAATCTCTCAGTACCCCATATGCTAATGTGGCCTGGAAGCTCCAGGGAAACGGTGACTAGTGAAAACATTTCGGGGAGCGAGAGGGAGAACAAATGGAGGCCCATTTGGACACCATTTTGGGCAGAAATGGACCCGCCCCCTCCAGGTACGTCACTAATCCTAAAACTTTTGGTTCTAAATCTTTCTAAATCTCTAAAACTAAATCTTTGGGAGAAGGGGTGATATTTCTTTTTAATAAACAAGATCGACCCCTAAAATATTCAGTTTTAGTAAATCTATTTTAGAAAGCTCATTAAGATGAAGTAGGCGACGTTCAGGGTGGGCAGACAGGCCTCGCCAATCACTGGAGAAGTTACTGAATTTCAACCGTTTGGTTACACAAGGCATTAAATGCTTGAAGGATGATGAAATGACAACACAGGAGGGGCGCAGGCGCAAGTGCGAGGACCGGGGGAAGGAAAGGATGGAGCAAGTAGAAGTGGGGATGAGCGGCCAGCACGGGGGCGGGCGAAAAAGCAGGAAGGGGGGCGGGAATAGAGGCTGTTGGTTAAGGAAAGGTGGGGGGGGGGGGGGGAGGGAATTGGGGCAGAAAGGTGAAGGAGGCAGAGAAATTGGGAAGCGCCTCTTGCTCTCCCACAACATACAAAAAGAAAGGGGGGGGGGGGGACTAAAACGCACTAACCCAAGCCACCCACCTAACCTGGACTAGGTTCTGGAGCCGCTCTATACTCCAAGCCCGGGGCTGAACCAGGTCTGGTCCTAGCTACGCATACATAACGTGGATATTAACGAGCTGCTTTTTATAGT